>NC_135888.1:143201768-143206768 GCF_964194155.1 Cetorhinus maximus | reverse complement strand
ATGCAAATCTATGCAAAAGTCTTTCTTTTATCTTCTGAAACTAATCTTGATCCGGCCAATAAGCAATGACCGAATAATCACAGGCCAGGTGTGTGGGGGTGGAAGGGAGAGATACTGATGTCTGAGGCAGTATCATAAATGCATTGAAAAAATAAAGTAGTTACAATGCCATTAAACACAGGAGCAATCCTCATTCCATAGTCACTTATTTATCTCAGAAACACGGGAGCCAGTCGCATCCTATTTAGTTTTTAAATTGCTTTCCTAATGGGATACTTTGATGGTTTCTATGGTACCATTTGGCCTTTCACCTCTGTGACAATAAACACTCCCATTAAAACTTTCTGTTTGAGAATGGCAGTTATAACTGCTTTTCAATCTTTAAACCAAAGTTAAAATAGCACAAAGTAAGATGGTATTCTTCCAGTTTCAGTAAACTGGTTTCAATCCAGCTCTGGCAAATCTCTCAAGCTGCCTATTACATCAGGAATATTAGCACCGAAAAGACATAAGAGTTGTTTGTATTTTTGTGGATTGAATCCTTTACTCTGCAATCCTGGACTGTCTCCACTTCCTAGCATTAATCATATCCACAGCAGTTGTAATTGTAACAGTAATAACAGCAACGGTGAGCTGAAGATGACAGCGTTCAAATTCTCCTCTCTCCGACATCTTTAAGTGTTCCCTTGAAAGGCAGCTGGAGTCCTGAGGCAGTGCCTTGTGTATGTCACAAACATACAATAATTGACAGTAAAATGGCCATTTTAATCACAACAGAAGTTGGGTTCTAGGAATTGGAAAAATGCCCACTGGTACAGCAGGGGTGCTTTTTTCAAACTGACTGTTTAAAAAGCAGGACAGAAGGGATTTAAAGTGTATCCATGCTGTGTACCGCCTGACAATATAGGACGTCAAGTCTGGCAGTTTGGCATGGTTCTCCGTTTCTAGTTCTAACCTGCAACATATTGATGAGCACCAAAAAATAAATTGTAAAAGTCAGAAAAGAAAAGGTTTTCAGGAAAAAGATAACTACGCTAACAGGACCAGCAATATTTTATACACCTTTTGGATGAGACATTTTACCAATTGTCCCCAACCGCCCCCTACCCTCTCAGTGGATGTAAAATATTCCGTGGCCAATCTTTGGAATGAGAACAGGAAGAGTTCTCCCTGAGGTCCTGATCAATATTTACCCTCAACCAAAGTCACTAAAACAGGTTATCTGGTCATTGTCACATTACTGTTTGTGGGATCTTGCTGTGCACAAATTGGCTGCTGCATTTCCTGCAGTGACTATGCTTCAAAATGACCTCATTGGCTGTGAAGTGTTTTGGGATATTCTGAGGTTATGAAAGGGGCCTATTAAATGCAAGCCTTTATTTTGTTTAAATTCCCACTGGGCAATTTGTGTGATAAAATTGGGAACTCATTCTTTAAAACAGGTTTCCAATTGCATTATTTCTCATGCAGAGAGGAAACCTTTCCCATCATCATTGAACAGAATCATTAGTTGCGATGGTTGGGGTAGGAAGCTGGTGCTTGGCTGATGGCTTTCTGAGCAATGCAAGTGCTTTAGTACATGTCACCTGAAGCCATCATAATATTGGAATGGGGGGAGCAGAGAGGTTGGCAGAGAAGCTGTGCAAGTAACAAACAGGAGATTCATTGAGGAAAACAAGTGCCAGCAGATTGAGAAGATTTTAATAATGATTTAAAACAAATGAGTTAACTTTGACTCTTGGACAAGGTGTTCCGTGAGTGATATCGAAACATCTCTCCCTATTTTAATTTCTATTCAAATCAGTAGAGATGGAAATGAACATAACTGTGTAACAGATGTCCAAATTGATTACAGCCAGTACAAAATATGCCAGACATCTGAAATAAAAAACGGAAAATGCTGGAAATAATTAGCAGTTCAGACAGCTTCTGGTGAGGGGGAAACAGAGTTAAGTGGATGACCCTTCATCAGAACTGGAAGAAGTTAGATGTGTGACAGGTTTTAAGCAAGTACAGAGACAGGAAAAGAGGGAGGAAAGAACAAAAGGGAAGGTCTATGATCAGGTGCATGATGGAAGTGATTAAATGATAATGTAATGCAAAGGAGGTGGCGATAGGATAAGCAAAAAATACAAAATGTGTGCCCAGAGATGGCACTGTAAATGGCAAGAGCTAATATCACCCAAAGTCAACATCACCCCCAAAGATTTCATAGGAACGGATTTTTATTTGATATTTTAGTAGGAGCTGAACTGTAAAATTGGAATCACAAGTGAGAGCTTAGTGGGCTGGGGAGGACATTGCAATTTGAAGAAAAAAAATGGGAGTTTAAATCTTAGATGAGTTGCTCTAGAGTTAAAGAAGTAACAGTGAATATCAAGTGAGTTCTGTATCTCCAGGGAGACACCGAGTTGTCAGCTGTCTACTGGCAGAGGGAACTGCAGGGAGCAGGTCCTAAAGGAAAAGGATAAAGGTCCCAAGAAGCCCTTTGAGTTTAGCCAAAGGACAAGGACAGGAATTAGGAACAGGATCCCGTTCAGTGGAAGTGAAAGGGAGGAACAGAGAGGAAGACTCCAAGCTTAGAGGGAGAAAGCTGCAGGACACAGACTTAAAGCAAAATAGGCTTGTGGGAAGCCAGAATATCCAAGGAGACAGCCGAAGGTCTGTAACTCTTCACTGTGGGCATGTGATGCAATGGTGTTCTGTTGGCATAGCTGAGTCTGAGAGACAGTATGTGGAAGGCAGCTTGAATGCACGTGGAAATCCAGGGGAGGTGAACACCAGAAGGAGAGTTCGAAACTCTGGAGGTGGGCCCTTGAGCAAGGCATCTGAGAGAAAGCGTTGTTTGGGAGAAGATTCCAAAGCGAGTTCTTCAAGATTGGAAACTGGAAACCCTAGTGTGAAAGATAGAGTTCAGTAAAACCAGTTGGCTCACGGTATGTCCAGCGTCTGGTGGGAGTTGATGAGGGAAGAAAAAACACTCATTAGTTTGCAGTCTGTGCCCGAGGGATGAAATGTTCAGGCGCATTTGGCGGCACTTTCATGCCTCTGCATTACTTGAGTGGACAGATAAGCTAGAGGCCCAACACTAAACATGACAAAGTGGCTGTGCCTGAACTGTCTCAGCTGCAGGGGAATGGTCATTTTATACAAGGTTTCCCTAATGTGTGGCTGCTTCCCTCCCCCCCACCCACCACCATCAGACCGGGCTGCTTTGCCCTCCACCAATTCACCTCAGATGCAAGTGCAGCCCTTACGCCCCCCAACTCACTGCTCAGGGTGTTGCCCTGCATCTCCCCCCAACTCACCTCAACCGCAGGGCAGCCCTTGCCCATAACCGTTACTGTCAGGCAGCCGGGAAAAAGCGACTTGCCTGTTCCCTCACATGAATGCACAGCGCCTCAACCCTGAAGTCCAATAGGTGACCCGGTGAGCGCTGCGCAATGTTACTGTGCACTCACCTCCGAGTTCCCCTCAAAGCTCAGCTCGCAGGTGCACATCTTTTAAACGCTGTTGTGAAGCATGTCAGCGTGCAACCACGATGATCCAGTGCTGGAGGGTATGATTCTGTCGCGCAGGACTGAAAACAATATTCCCATGAAGCTCACGCCTGCCAGGGTGCCCCATTCCAACAGGGACTGAAAATTCCAGCCATAGGCTAGGTGAGATACTAACTCATTCAGAATGCATTCACCTTCAGGCCTGTTAAACTGTGGGCTCAGGAGGAACAGGTGACTTTGAACTTGTAATTCCCAATGCTCTCCACCATTGAGGTTTCTTCACCTCGTGTCTGGGTCTGTTGTGGGCTCATTAACAGGGATTGATCCCTGTGATTAGTGAAAAAACTCCATTATCATTGGATCATATAACTCCCAGGATGGTAGACAGTGATTATTTTCATCAAGCAGTTCCAGTGTTCATACTTCCCAACAGATTACAGGAGAATATAAATATTCTCGGGGGTGGAGGTGGAGGTGGCATTGGGGTGGGGGTAGGGGTGGGGTTGGGCATGAGGGCAGGGTTGGGGGTGGGCACGGGGTGGGGCGGGGGCGGAAGTGGGTGTCAGGGTGGCATTGGGGGCAGGGGTGGGGGTGGGCACAGGGGCGGGAGTGAGGTTGGCGTTGGGGCGGGGGTGGTGTTGGGGGCGGGGGTGGGGTTGGGGGTGGGGCGGGGAGGGAGTGGAGTTTGGGGGTGGGCGTGGGGGTGGGGGTAGGGGTGGGGCTGGGCGTGAGGGCAGGGTTGGGGGTGGGCGTGGGGGTGGGGGTAGGGACAGGGTTGGGCGTGGATGGGAACGGTTGGGATGCTGCCCGCCGCCCACAATCGGGGCCAGAAGGCGATTTGATGCTGTTGGGCCAATTAAGACCTGCACAATGTGAAACGCGAGGAACAGCGCTCAATGCTGCCTGGGCGAGGGGCGTGGGCGAGGGGTGTGGGTGAGGGGTGTGGGTGAGGGGTGTGGGTGAGGGGCGTGGGTGAGGGGTGAGGGTGAGGGGCGTGGGTGAGGGGTGTGGACGAGGGGCGTGGGTGAGGGGTGTGGGTGAGGGGTGTGGGTGAGGGGTGTGGGTGGGGGCGTGGGTGAGGGGTGAGGGTGAGGGGTGTGGGTGAGGGGTGTGGGTGAGGGGTGTGGGTGAGGGGCGTGGGTGAGGGGTGTGGGTGAGGGGTGTGGGTGAGGGGTGTGGGCAAGGGGTGTGGGTGAGGGGTGTGGATGAGGGGTGTGGGTGAGGGGTGTGGGTGAGGTGTGTGTGTGAGGGGCGTGGGCAACGGGCGTGGGTGGAGTGCGACCTTAGTGCATGTGTGCAAGTGTGTGTTTCTTAATCTCCCTGAAGCACAGAGCTGCCTCAGGGAGATGAAGAGTTATAGAAAAAAGGAATAAAGAACTTAAAAATTAAATCAAACATGTCCCCTTATGTCACATGAGCAGGGACATGTTATAAATTGCATTTTAACGTTTTAATTTTACTTTTATTTGCTTCCCACCTACAGATGAGGTTTCCTGAAAA